>NC_140585.1:985055221-985090221 GCF_964204655.1 Triturus cristatus | reverse complement strand
GGTGCAATTCATATAATTGCACACCAGGCGTTGTGCCAGGATTGCCTGGGTGCTCTGATTGACATGTACCTGATGGGGTGCTTCATTCTTATGAAAGGCTCCCCTGCTTCATTCCCCATTCATCGACTGTTCCGTTTTTGGCCCTCAGCACGGCAGACCAAGTGCCCTCTTCTCATCTAGCCTTTCCTGATCATAGCATATTACCAGCTAGTACTGCCCAGGTTGGGCTTGGGTGGTGAGAGTGATTGACTGGGCTGAATGAATGCCTCTGAGATCAATTGGAAATGGTTCAAGAGAATGAGTGACCCCCTTGTGCTTCGCAGAACTGGGCTGGTGCTGGAATGTCCTTGTGGACTCCTTTGGTGTGAGCGAATATTGCCCTCAGATTATTTCTGCTCCGCAATAACCAATATAAAAGGAACCCCTAAAAACTGATAATAGGCAGGAAGGGCAGGGGAAATATAAAGAACCAATACACAGAAGGTTACCCGCCTATATAGAATATTTTCATAAGGGCCCTAAGAAAAGAGTCCCAAGCATTAACCAAAAAGCACCAGCACTGACAAGTGCAGATATTTAATGTTCCAACAATCAAATAATTTTATCAAACATAGTTTTCATTTTTATTTTCATTTTATCAGAGAACAGGATAATTGAACTTATTCAAGATATATAAATGATATCATATTTAAACAAATATTATATACATAAACATAAAGTCCCACAAAGCTCACTCAGAACTCACTCACAAATATCAATCAAGCCAACATGCATTCAAATAAGCCCATACATTCATATTATACAAAATACAAATATATGACATCACAAATGCATCGAGATGGTAATAATGCTAAATGGTGTTCAGATGATAAATTCTCATGTATCATCCAGGTGGTAGGAAAAATTACAGTCCACAAACACGAGCTAGGTTGAACGCCAACGCGCGTTTCGGTGTAAGGCCCCAACCGGGGCAACACCTTCATCAGGGCGAAGATGAAAAAGTGGTGTGGGACAAGACAAACACACCTAAAAACATGGAAAAATATATACATCAGCAATATACATAGTAATGTAAACTTACAGCATCAATCTTGTTGTGGGCAAAATATATAAATATATTTAGGGCAAGAGTCAGTCCCGGTGCGAAAAGGATTTCCTAGTTTATACATGTCCATAAATTAGCAGGACCACACAGTCTCATAAATGGAATAGGGTGCACCAGCAGATTTCCAAGGAGAGGAACAGAAAAAAGGATGCTCAATAGAAAGAACATATCACTGTTTATTTTAGGAGGTGACTAATGAGCATGCCAAGTGATAGAAAATTCCACAGAAGTCCATGACATAGATCCGAGGTGTGCAAATAGGAAGCCCAGATCAATAAAGGGATTTGAGAAAAATGCCTCTGAGAGCAATTGGAAATGGTTCAAGAGAATGCGTGACCCCCTTGTGCTTCGCAGAACTGGGCTGGTGCTGGAATGTCCTTGTGGACTCCTTTGGTGTGAGCGAATATTGCCCTCCGATTATTTCTGCTCCGCATCCTTAATTTAATTTCTTAAGTAGCTTCCAAACCCCCTTTGATGACTGCCCCCTAATCTGTCCTGCTACCTACACCGCACCTGCTTCCCTCAGACCCTGACTATGAGTGACTTTGGCAGCATGTGGCCTAGTGTGTGGGGGAAGGCAGGGTTATCTCCAACTGGTAGGTCTAGGATAGTCAGCATGAGTTGGATGGTGAAGGGAGGCTTGGGGTCACGGCGTCTGCAGTGTGTTATCAATTGACCTGCTAGGTATCAGTTCACCGTATTAGGGTGTTGAGTGTGTATGTATGCGAGCACGTGCCGTACGGACCTGCCTGATGTCCGTTGCACCGCTTGTCGGAGCGAAGTGAGTTTGTTTGAGGGAGTGACAGTCCGTGGATGCCTGTGATTCCCAACACTGGCTGGCAGTGTTGCCTTACACATTGATTTCTTGCAAGAAGAGCATTACTTTTGGCATTGGTTTTACACGTGCGGCCTCCGCTGTTAAAAAGCGGTATAATTCTGTGTATGTACATATTTCTGAAATTGTTGTGTCCCAGGGCATACCCTCTAACTGTGTGGTATTGAAGTATAAGAATTACTATGGTGGGCCTCAGGTGGAAAAAGTGTTGCACTGCACAAGGGTGCTGGGGGGGGGCAGAATACGATCTTTCCCAAGTGTGCATATTGCTGATGTCATTTGAACGCAGTTGGGCTTTGTACTGCTAGTATTAATTTCAAATGTGATTTAGGCCTAGAAATACATGATGTTCATGTTGTGTTGACTATTATGTGTGTTTAACCCCTTCCCCGCTCATGACGGAACCGCTCCGTCATGAGCCACGGTTGCCGTGTGCTCATGACGGAGCGGTTCCGTCATGCCACGACCGTTGGCGGCCCCTCCGCCCACGCGGCGCTGTTTCCCCGCCTGTGCGGGGGGACAATGCAACTGGGCGGAGTCATGACGGAGCCACTCCGTCATGAGCACAGCGCCACCGCGCTGCCCCCCGCACCCCCCAGCGCTGCGGCGGAATTCCCGCTGCAGCGAAAGGGTTAATACAAACATTATTTACATACATCACCTGTGAAGTCTCTATTGTGATGCTCAAGGTATTTATCGTGAGTGAGTGCTGTGCCAATGCTTTACACATTGCCTCTGTGATAAGCCAGACGGCTCAGTGCCAAGCTACCCAAGGGTGAGCGCAGGTTATACAGTGTGTGTAATCACCCGCCCCTGACGGGAGTGGTAGGTTCTGCCTTGCTGGGGGCATCCCTTCAATCAACCAGAAAGTACCAGTTCCAACAACACATACCAGAGCTATCTAACCTTGTACAGCTCTTTGATATCTAAAGTCAGTAATCTATGTATATATGATATTCAATAAAGTGCATTAAGGGATGCTTCACCTTCATAGGAAGGTGTTCAAAGAACACCTACTTTTTAAATAAAAACATTGAGGGTTACTTACACCTGGTCTGAGGAACGCTTGCAACTAAGCTTGGCCCATTTGAATAGTGCCTAAATGTCATGCTACAGCAATAGTGTCAGCGAAAGGGTAATTTGCACTAGTCAATCAGTGCAGATTATAGTACTAGATTGTGCGAGTCTAGTGCAGAGGAGCTATGTAGGCATAAATCCATCTAGTACCAAGAAATGTACTGTCGGGCCGTCGCTCAGAGCAGCCTTATACTGAGGTATCAACGCAGTTATATGTGTTATTACACTTGGGCTTTTTCAGTCCCCATATTAATTGAGTTTCTCGTCTAGAAGATATTGTGTTACCTTAGAAACTGACGCAACCTGCAGATGCTGTGCTATTTTGCTTTCACTGCACATTTCTTAATTTTGCTTTGCCATTGAGCATCTCAAACTAATTTGATGAAAAGTTTCATAAGACCACTGTCCGGGTGTTCCCTGTCGAAACTGGCCAAAAAGTATGCACCAGGGGTCACATGCTGACTAGTGAGTTTCTTACCTCCTAGCACAGCAAAGTAATCAAGCAGCCATCTGTCTGCCTAAGCTCTTCGGTTCCCACGCAAGATATCTGCGGTAATCTAATTTAACAAATAACAGTACCTGCAACAACAAACCAGTGAATCCATTTATAATGAAGCAATAATGGTCTGCTACAGAAAAAGATGGCGGGGCAAAGGGTATATAAGCAATTATCCCCATCTCCTTGTTATTTTGAATATTTTTAGAGCTAGTTTGATGTAATTTGGAATATTAGCGTTTCAATCAGCGAACATATGCACGGTGAAAAAAAGCCTGTACAATTATGTACCGGGAGAAGAAATTTAGCACATGAATAAATACATTTATTTGCATTTGATTCATAATGGAATGTGGAATTCAAATATAATGCTGGGCAAAAGAAAGTTACAAAATGAGTAATGTTTTCCCCCCAAAAAATGATGCCTGCGTGGGTGGCGAAGAACAGTCAGTTTCATCAAGCTCCTAATTTCCAACAACTGGATCACTGCCAAAATATCTAGAAGGAGAATATCGACCTACAAAAATATCGAGGAAAAAATATAGAATGCCAAAATAACGAATCCCTATCTCCAAACAGGTAAGTACAAAAATATAGAGTCCAAAATATCGTTGTAAAAAATATAGGGGCATATCAACAACAACCGGCGATAATTATCTCTAAGCGCACTTAGCGCTAGGATAATTATCACCGGCTAGCGTGAATTTTTATCGCTGAGATAGCGTGCTATTAGCAACGCTTATCTCAATAGCGATAAAAATCCTCACGCTAACAGGCTAACGTGAGATTATCGCTGGAAACCCAGCGATAATCTCACGTTACCTTGTTGATAGGGACAGGCAAACTTAGCCATGATATCCTCCTTCCATAGGATATCATGGCTAAGTCAGAAAAATACCAGACGTAAAAAAGCAGCGTTAACCGCGGTTAGCGCTGCTTTTTTTGTCTCTAACAGGGTTAGCGACATTCTTGATAATAGGAGAAATGTCGCTTAGCGACATTTCTCCTATTATTTTACTCTGGAACGCCCCCTTTGCATCTCATTAGAGATGCAAGGGGAAGCGTAGAGTAAAAGGGTGCTAACATGCACATTTGCATGTTAGCACCCTGTTGTTGATAGGGCGCTAGTTTTATCTCTCCTTTTTTGGCTTTTAAAGCCAAAAAAGCAGAGATAAAGCCCTTGTTGATATGCTCCCAAGTTGGTCAAAATATTAAGGTGCCAATTCCGATCCGGTAAAAACCGGGTACGAACCGTCGGACGGAGCCTTTTCTCCGTCCGACTCGTACCCGGTGCGAAATCCATCCGAAAATGCAAGTACGATTCATACGGAAACACCATTTCCGTACGATTCGAACAAAACACCGACCGAACAGAAACTAAACACAATTCCGATCCTGAAAGGAGCCGACGTGACGTCGGTACGCATCCAGCCTACGTTTCACGAACCAGGAAGTACGATTCGAACCGACGTCATCCCGCACGGAAAATATTTACCGGCTGCCAAAAACTGCCGGGAAATCAGGACGACACACGCAAGGAGCAGCTGGACGCGACGAACAGACATGGACCCGAACCTACGTGCCATCCCTGCCCTCCTAGCAGTCCACCTGGCGTACAGGAACCGACGCAGACGCCGCAGAAGGTCAGCACAACAACCAGGGGCAAAGGGGGGGGCAGGGGCAGGACACACAACACCAACACATGGTACCAAATCACACATGGCCTGGACATACCTGACCATCAGGGCCTGGTCACTTCCAGGGGGTGGGGGCAAGGCCAGCAACGCAAGCGTCCGCCACAACGGAAGTGGATGGTCACGCGAACCGGTACGTACCCTACCCAGGCCGCAAGAGCGTGGGTACGGAACGTACCACGCGTCCCCCTACGTCACTCCAACAATAGCGGTACGGCCCGTACCCACGTCAGAAAGGCCTTGGTACAGCTCGTACCAGCATTGCTGGGGTCATGTAGGGGTACGCGTGGTACGACCCGTAGCCACGCCCCCAAGGCCTGTGTACGGTGCGGACCCCACGGCCCGCAACAATGGTGGGACGCACCGTACCCACACACCAAAGGCATGGGTACGGCCCGTACCCAGGCACGCAGAGCGTGGGCAGGGGTATGTACGGACCGTACCCCCACCCGTGGAAGTACGGCCCGTACCCCCACCCGTGCATGTACGCCCCGAACCCCCACTCGTGTATGTACGCCCCGAACCCCCACCCGTGTATGTACGCCCCGAACCGCCACCCGTGTATGTACGCACCCAAGCGCCACCCGTGTATGTACGCCCCGAACCCCCACCCCACCCTGGTATGTACGCCCCGAACCCCCACCCGTGTATGTACGCACCCAAGCGCCACCCGTGCATGTACGCCCCGAACCCCCACCCCACCCTGGTATGTACGCCCCGAACCCCCAGCCGTGTATGTACGCACCAAACCCCCACCCGTGTATGTACGCACCAAACCACCACACCAGCCGTGTATGTACGCACCAAACCCCCACCCCAGCCGTGTATGTACGCCCCCGAACCCCCCCCCAGCCGTGTATGTACGCACCGAACCACCAGCCGTGTATGTACGCACCAAACCCCCACCCCAGCCGTGTATGTACGCACCGAACCACCAGCCGTGTATGTACGCACCAAACCCCCACCCCAGCCGTGTATGTACGCACCGAACCACCACCCGTGTATGTACGGACCGAACCCCCACCCCAGCAGAGTATGTACGCCCCGAACCCCCACCCGTGTATGTACGCACCGAACCACCACCCGTGTATGTACGCACCGAACCACCACCCGTGTATGTACGCCCCCGAACCCCCACCCCAGCAGAGTATGTACGCCCCGAACCCCCACCCGTGTATGTACGGACCGAACCCCCACCCCAGCCGTGTATGTACGCACCAAACCACCACCCGTGTATGTACGCCCCCTAACCCCCCCCAGCCGTGTATGTACGCACCGAACCACCAGCCGTGTATGTACGCACCAAACCCCCACCCGTGTATGTACGCACCTAACACACACCCCAGCAGAGTATGTACGCCCCGAACCCCCACCCGTGTATGTACGGACCGAACCCCCACCCCAGCAGAGTATGTACGCCCCGAACCCCCACCCGTGTATGTACGGACCGAACCCCCACCCCAGCCGTGTATGTACGCACCAAACCACCACCCGTGTATGTACGCCCCCGAACCCCCCCCCAGCCGTGTATGTACGCACCGAACCACCAGCCGTGTATGTACGCACCAAACCCCCACCCCAGCCGTGTATGTACGCACCGAACCACCAGCCGTGTATGTACGCACCAAACCCCCACCCCAGCCGTGTATGTACGCACCGAACCACCACCCGTGTATGTACGGACCGAACCCCCACCCCAGCAGAGTATGTACGCCCCGAACCCCCACCCGTGTATGTACGGACCGAAACCCCACCCCACTCGTGTATGTACGCCCCGAACCCCCACCCGTGTATGTACGCCCCGAACCGCCACCCGTGTATGTACGCACCCAAGCGCCACCCGTGTATGTACGCCCCGAACCCCCACCCCACCCTGGTATGTACGCCCCGAACCCCCACCCGTGTATGTACGCCCCGAACCGCCACCCGTGTATGTACGCACCCAAGCGCCACCCGTGTATGTACGCCCCGAACCCCCACCCCACCCTGGTATGTACGCCCCGAACCCCCACCCGTGTATGTACGCACCAAACCACCACACCAGCCGTGTATGTACGCACCAAACCCCCACCCCAGCCGTGTATGTACGCACCGAACCACCACCCGTGTATGTACGCACCGAACCACCACCCGTGTATGTACGCCCCCGAACCCCCACCCCAGCAGAGTATGTACGCCCCGAACCCCCACCCGTGTATGTACGGACCGAACCCCCACCCCAGCCGTGTATGTACGCACCAAACCACCACCCGTGTATGTACGCCCCCTAACCCCCCCCAGCCGTGTATGTACGCACCGAACCACCAGCCGTGTATGTACGCACCGAACCACCACCCGTGTATGTACGGACCGAACCCCCACCCCAGCAGAGTATGTACGCCCCGAACCCCCACCCGTGTATGTACGGACCGAACCCCCACCCCAGCCGTGTATGTACGCACCAAACCACCACCCGTGTATGTACGCACCAAACCACCACCCCAGCCGTGTATGTACGCACCAAACCACCACCCGTGTATGTACGCACCAAACGCCCACCCGTGTATGTACGCACCAAACCACCACACCAGCCGTGTATGTACGCACCAAACCCCCACCCCAGCCGTGTATGTACGCACCGAACCACCACCCGTGTATGTACGCACCGAACCCCCACCCCAGCAGAGTATGTACGCCCCGAACCCCCACCCGTGTATGTACGGACCGAACCCCCACCCGTGTATGTACGCACCAAACCCCCACCCGTGCATGTACGCACCGAACCTGCTATAAGAATGGGGTGTGCAAAACACCCCCAGCAGTGCCCAGACACAGGAGGGGTGGGTGCAGGGTCCTCCCAGCAGTGCCCAGACACAGGAGGGGTGGGTGCAGGGTCCTCCCAGCAGTGCCCAGACACAGGAGGGGTGTGTACCTATCACTCCCAGCAGTGCCCAGACACAGGAGGGGTGGGTGCAGGGTCCTCCCAGCAGTGCCCAGACACAGGAGGGGTGGGTGCAGGGTCCTCCCAGCAGTGCCCAGACACAGGAGGGGTGTGTGCCTATCACTCCCAGCAGTGCCCAGACACAGGAGGGGTGTGTACCTATCACTCCCAGCAGTGCCCAGACATCGGACAATATACCCCATCAACAAGTTCAGTGACCTACAAGGGTGATACCCCAGATGCAGGCGGAGCCATCGCTGAGCCAGCATGGCTATATTGAAAGGCAACCCTCACACATCCAGGAAATGTAGACACAGCACAGCACAGCATTTGGGAGACACCCTGCAGGAAAAATGGCCTGGGCCACAGAGGACGGAACACACCTTGGGACAATGTCACCATACAGTGAGAGCAAACATGACCAAATACCATTTGCAGAGACGTTTGTGATGGCACGCAGATGGCAGGGTACACCCCATGAGCAGCACACTCCAACATTTCACAGACCCCTAACACATTATCACCACCCCAACGCAGGGAGCACCAGCACCAACAGCAAGTCCAGGAAAGCATCAGTGTGCAAAACAAAAAGAAAAGGCTTTATTCAGCAGGAAAATATATCAGAGAAAATGTCCACTATGTACAAGGGCCATGGGCCAGCCCAGCAGCAATGTCCGGGGGGGGGGTACACATCGGGACGTGTGTCCCCTAGCTTGCCTGCACAGTTCACAAGTCCATTTCATCCACAGAAGAGGGGGCATCAGGGGGGAGGGTGGAAACAGGCACCGCAGGGACAGGAGGGGAAAGGGTAGGTGTTGTGGGTGCAGGGAGGGATGAATCTGCCACAGGGGGGGTGCCAGCGCCAAAGGTGGAGGACAGAATGGCGCTGCACACGTCGGCAAGTTCCCCCAGCGACTCCCCCGTACCCAATCCAACCACAGGCCCCAAGGAGGGGGGGGGGGCAAAGGGATGGGTCGCAGCGCCACTGGGGGAGGGTGTGGACAGGGTGGGGGACTCAACTCCCCTGGCCGGGTCCCGCCTCCACCGCTTGCGGGGTGGTGTCATCCTGGGGCTGGGGGGCACACTCGCAGTGGATGATGCTGTCACTGACTGTTGGCCAGGAGAGCTAAGGGGAGTGGATTTGGAGGGAGTGGGTTGTGTGGAATGCGGACTCCCACTGTGGCTGCGTGTTCTACGTTTCCCCCCCGACCCAGTGGGTGTGCCTTCCTCACCCTGTGTGTGCGTGACAGGAGGTGTGCGCTTCGACTTCCCTGGTGGTGTGGTGCCTGTGTCTGTTGGGGTGCGTGCACGCTGACGTCTGGATGTGCGTGGGACAGGCACGGGAGTGGGAATTGTGGATGGGGCAGGGGTAGGGGGTGTTACGCAGCGCTGCAGGAGATCCAGTGCTGCAGTCAGTGTGGAGTCTATGGACCTCAGCAACTGCCGTTGGTCAGACTGCGCAGCCGACATGCCCTCCATGTATGCCTCCATCTGGGTCAGCACCTGGGTGTGGGCATGGAGGACATTTAGCATCGCAGTCTGACCAACCTGCAACTGCCTCAGGATGTCCACAGACTCCGCACTCACCGCAGCAGTGGTGACAGGGGCAGGGGGTGCGGTGCCTGGCAGGAAGGAGACATGTGGGGACCGAGCACGGAGGGAAGGGCCACGAGCATGTGGGAGGCCGGTGATGGAACCTGAGGTGGCGGGGGGATGTGGAGGGCTGCCATCAGCTGGGGGGGCAGACTCCGCCACCTCTGGGAGCTCAGCCTCGGACCCGTCTGCGTCATAGTCTGTGTTGGCAGTCAACAGGTCCTCCGCCTCACTCCCTTCGGCCTCCGTGCCACTCCATGTGCCAGACAGGACAGCACTGCTGGTACTGGTGCTCAATCTCTCCTCCCGGTCCGTGCTAGTGTCTCCTTCCGTGTCCCCCGGCGATGCTGTGGGCAAGGTGAAGAGACAGGAGAAAATCAGACACCTGTACACTTATGTCACATGAGTCAAATATACATAGGTCACATTGCATAGCCTGAAAAGCAACAGGAGTAACACCTACAAAACAATGTACACATGTAGGCCATGGAACACACAGTTTTTCTACCCACCATGCCACTGAGACACAATGGAGATCATGACACAACAGCAAATCACTGCACCTGAAATTTTAGAGAGGAGTCAGCCTCTGGGGACAAATGTGCACAGCACCTGCACCACACTGCGTCGTCAAAAAGGGATGAGCATGAATCATATCCATTTACTCTTGCCGCATGCTGCAAAGGCAATACATGAAACCAGGCCACACATGACAGGGTCACTGCACCTTGAGCGTATGTCCAGTCAAACATCACACACAGGCTAAACCCAGCAAGGAGGATGAAGCTTCTGACATGTAGGCCTTGTACGCACAAACCACCCACACCTGAGACAATCTCATTGAGACGGAGAAAGTATGTACACCTCTTACTCTGGGATGGAAACACATGGCCTCCACTAATTCATGACTGTAAACACACAGCCCCTGGTGGCCATGTCCACACATCATTGACAGGCAAACATCATCAGATTGTCTCAACAACACACACAGGTAATGCCCACTGTGAGTATGCACAAGCAAAATGGGTCCCCCTGTACAGTGGACACATGTAGCAACCTGTAGGTCCTAACAGTTGAGCCCAGGGTACAATGCCACCCTACGCAACCCATGGCAAAGACACAGTGAATGGCCATATTGTTGGATGACGCACATGATACCTAGGAAGAGGTGCCCCAGGGCACAGTAGTGCCCACACTCCTCCATGGTCCAGGATGGACATGACTGCAAATTAAGCAACCGTCCCTGCACTTAGCAGGCCTCCCACTCAGGCACATCATGTCAGAGGGCACACAATTGGACATGCATGCTGGAAGGCTGTACATTTTGGAGACACACCCCTATGTCGTGATTCACAATCAGTGCCAAGTGACATGGACACCACAATGACTGAAATTGGCCATGGCACACGCAAGGTCCCCATACCTGTGGCACATCACCCCCACACATGATGCTGATAGCATAGGGCACCTGCATGAACTGCCTGCATAAATAACCTTGTGCAAGAGTGGCGACAGACCAGGGAACACATTGCAAGGAGGGGAAGGGAGGGAGTGAGAACAGCACTGTGCTACTTTGTGGAGAAGTTGACGCACTGCACAATCAAACCCTGGCAGTGTATCCATGCAACTGCACACTTACATTGGCTGGGGACACACAACTGACACACATGTACCTACCCCCTTCCTGCTGCTGCCTCTCCTGTAGGCGCCTGTCCATATCGGGGAAGACCACCGCCAGCACACGCTTCTGGATGTGGGTCAGACGACGGCGGCCACGGTTCTTACGGCTCTCAGGTGAGTCCCCCAGCAGGAGCCGTGCAATCCTCCTCGTCCAGCACCGGATGTCCTGCCAGCGTTTCCTCACCTGAGACAGGCTCCGCCTCCGACCCTCTGTACCCCTCACGGCACTGACGGCTTCCCTCCAGATCTCCCCCTTGGCAATGGCGCCTACCTGTGAGGATGCAAAAGAGAGAATACATTAATCCACATGAGCAAAGACACAGAGACACACATATAGAACAATCCTCATTATGAACAGGCCATGGTATGCATGCAACTAATTGCACCTTTGTCATAGGGACATTATCCACTGTGGAAGGCCAAATGCACTACGTGCCAGTGGAAGCACACGGGTGGCATGAGGGGTACCACACACTCACTGACCAGGGATCACACTGTGCCTCACAGGCTACACCAGGATTATGTACAGCACCTCACAGCAGTCACCTGCCCCAGCACACTGATGCTACCTCAGCAGAGTACACAGACACACACAGGTACAGGACAATCACATGGCATTGCCAACTGCGGGTACACACCTCACTCTGCCCATGTGCCAGTAGACGTGGGTGTCACAGGTGTGGGGCTGGCTCAGCACGGCATGCACACAGCACTGCTCCCTGCTCACATCCGATGGCCAGGCCATATCCATCCCTCATGCTGCTTGTGTGCAACACTCCCCATATGCACTCACCCACATGACAGGGGACTAACACACACACCAATGTGCAGGGGACGAACACGGCCTTTGGACACTCACAGCACAGGTACACTGAACAAACACACATCCATGGGTACTGACACCTGTCACACTGGGGGGAACACAGGATCACATCAGGACTGTGGAAACAACATCCCCAGGAGGAGTATGCAGGCAGAATGTGGCATGCACCTTGCATTCATTGTCACAGTAGGCACTATGCAAGTGAGGAGTGCACACAGGAAACACAGCATGCTCTGCATGGGTGACATGAGGCCTTCCACACCCTGGGACCCACTCCAAACAACAGTGCATGTCTGTCACACATGGACACAATGCCAGAAGTCACTGTCACACAAAAGGGGCACAGTCTAAGCTAGTGGAGTCTGCACTCACCTGAACCCCTGGTCGACCATACAGGCTCTGGAACTGTGGGAGGATCACATCTATCAGGGCAAGGTTCTCCTCCTGGGTGAATGGCTGTGACCTCTCCACAGTCCTGGACATGGTGCCAGAGGAATCACTATCAGCAGCAGTGGTCAGGGATGAATGGATGTGCAGGCAAGTGCTCTCTCATGGGACCTGGCTGCCTTATATATGCCTGGCTGGCCTGTTCATGTATAGGAGTACAGATTGATTGGTCAGTCACATTAGCATCCTACGTTTCATCCAATCCCTTCAAACCTACCCCAGTGTGTGGCTTTGCATGGTTTCAGTTTTGATAATGATGTCAAGTCAACATCCACATTGCAACAATGTAGATTCTTTCAAACTGACTTCTGCTGTGCACCTGGTGCTCAAATTCAAAAATTTAACTCAGTCTCCATGGCAACCATCAGGCATTTAGGCCCTTATACTTGTCCCTCATGTGTCCCCTATGTGTTTTCATACATTTACACACAGGTACGGTGCGTTCCACGCCCTAGGGCACCCCACAAGCAGTGATACCGACCGTACATGCGCTTGTACGGTCCGGATCACAATATGGGCGCTGGCGTATGCGTACGCCACAGTAGTACGGACTGTACACGCGCTTGTACGGTCCGGATCACAATATGGGCGCTGGCGTATGCGTACGCCACAGTAGTACGGACTGTACACGCGCTTGTACGGTCCGGATCACAATATGGGCGCTGGCGTATGCGTACGCCACAGCAGTACGGACTGTACACGCGCTTGTACGGTCCGGATCACAATATGGGCGCTGGCGTATGCGTACGCCACAGCAGTACGGACTGTACACGCGCTTGTACGGTCCGGATCACAATATGGGCGCTGGCGTATGCGTACGCCACAGCAGTACGGACTGTACACGCGCTTGTACGGTCCGGATCACAATATGGGCGCTGGCGTATGCGTACGCCACAGTAGTACGGACTGTACACGCGCTTGTACGGTCCGGATCACAATATGGGCGCTGGCGTATGCGTACGCCACAGTAGTACGGACTGTACACGCGCTTGTACGGTCCGGATCACAATATGGGCGCTGGCGTATGCGTACGCCACAGTAGTACGGACCGTACAAGCGCGTGTACAGTCCGTACTACTGTGGCGTACGCATACGCCAGCGCCCATATTGTGATCCGGACCGTACAAGCGCGTGTACAGTCCGTACTACTGTGGCGTACGCATACGCCAGCGCACATATTGTGATCCGGACCGTACAAGCGCGTGTACAGTCCGTACTACTGTGGCGTACGCATACGCCAGCGCACATATTGTGATCCGGACCGTACAAGCGCGTGTACAGTCCGTACTACTGTGGCGTACGCATACGCCAGCGGCAATATTGGCCCAGGGACCCTATACACGCGCTCCGAGCGTATGTACGGTGCGTATAACAACTGTCAGTGGTGACAGGCGGCACACAGACAGGAATGGAGCGGACAGGTATTGCCAAGGGTGGACACCAATGCATTGTCTGTGCAATACCACCTGTGTGTGACACAGGTGTGTCAGGATGTGATGTGGCACTTTACCCCTGAGGTGTGGGCAAAGCACATGTACGATGAGCTGTGTACACATGTCGTGTGTGATGGTGCGCATTGTACCACACATCCCCTGCACTCCTTTGACATGTGTGCATGTCGTACACACTAGTGGAGCCATGAGTCACTTGCATGTCCCAGTCACGGACACCCGCACCTGTCCCCTGATGCCAGGTACACGGAATATTACATATGACACGTGTATGGCTGCGTTGCATGCTGCAACCATGTCATGTGTGTGGCATGTCTTTCCATGATTTTGCTGTAGGTGTGTGATTCAATGTGTCAGCAGTTGCTGCTGCCAACATGTGTCTGTGTGTCGATGGGCATGGCACACTGTTCCGCACACCAGCCCACATATGTGATTTGCCATGAGGTGTGTATGTATCCAACTACACGGAGTATCAACACAAGTACATATCCACATGCTCCCTATGTATGTTCTGTCTCGACATGTACTCCTCAAAGGCAATGTGTGTGGCCTGTCCTATTCCTATGACATGTGACCAGTGCATATCGCATCCAACTACCTGTCTGTACCATACGCATACTACCTCTGCACATGTGTGGATGTCTGTGAATCCTGTGATGCGTGTGCATGTTCACTTACACTGGCCCACAGCTAGTCTCATGCCATGTCATCGTGATCTTGCCCCCCTCCGTTAGTGGCTGTCCCTTGGTAGGAGTGTAACCTGACTGGCGTTCGTGTCCAGGAACTGTGGCACAGACCTGACTCACAACGTGGCATATGTGTATTGGCTGTGTAACATGTGCTCAGTGCATTGACGATGTTGTTGTACAGTGCTCACTCTTAGGTGTTCCTTCCATTTCACTGCAGGGCTCCGCCTCTCCCTCGACGTATGCCAGACATTGCTGCCCTGCATGAACGGGACTGTATACGCCGCTACAGATTCAGCCAACGGTTGATTGATGAGTTGACTGGCCGGCTGGAAGCACAACTCCTCCCGCGCCACAGGTATCCAAGTGCACTGACACCCAAGTTGAAGGTGATGGCAGCCCTACATTTCCTTGCCACGGGTACGTTCCAACATACCATTGCTGATGTCGGGGGCATGTCCCAGACGATGTTCAGCCGTGTTCTGCATGATTTCTTAGAGGCCATGTTGGTTCACCTGGATGAGTACATTAAATTCCCAAATCGTGAGCAGTTGACAGATGTCAAGCGTGAGTTCTATGCCCTGGGAGGGATGCCCCATGTCATTGGGTCCATAGATGGGACACATGTTGCGTTGGTACCACCACAGGCACAGGAGGTGGTGTATAGGAATCGCAAACATTATCACTCCATTAATGCCCTTGTGGTGTGTCTGTCCAACATGGTGATTTCACATGTCTGTGTTCGCTTTCCAGGATCAGCACACGATGCCTTCATCATGAGGCGTAGCAGGGTGCCAGAAATGATGCTGCAGCTGCGGAACGAGCGAGCATGTATTGTTGGTGGGTAGACTCTGGCAGTTCTGTGTTTGGCGTCATCTTCCAATCTCACTGCCTGTGCTGACACACTTCTGTCCATGATGTTTCCTTGTAGGGGACGCTGGCTATCCCAACATGCCATGGCTGATGACGCCTGTCCGCAACCCCAGCACGGCTGCAGAGCACCTCTACAACAACGCACATGGGCGGACCAGGAGAGTCATTGAGAGGACGTTTGGACTTCTGAAGAGCCGATTCCGGTGCCTCCACAAGACCGGCGGAGCACTCCCATATGCCCCGGTGAAGGTGTGCAAGATCATCATCGTCTGCTGCATGCTGCACAACATGGCAGTGGAGGAAGCTGTTCCACTCATACTGGATCAAGATGACCAGGACCATCCACCCGTGGAGGATGAAGGGCTTGGTGACGGGGCAAGTGATGTGGAGGAGGAGGAGGCTGTGGAGGACATGCGGAGTCGGCTCATACGCAACTTCTTTGCTTAGTGGTGAGTTCCAGTGTCTGAGTGTGCACGCATTGGGCCGTGTGTGGCATGTGTTGCAATGTGTGTGTCCATCTGCATGTCTGCCAAGTGAGTCAGTGGTGTGTATTGAAGTGTCACTCAAGTGATGGCGCAATGGAAGGATGTTGTCTGAGGGTCATCATTGTCACCTGTCATGTTAACAACATGATACGTGTTAAGTACATGCTTGCGGATGTGCTCCTTTGTGCTGAATCCTTGTGTGTCTCTCTTCCACAGGTCCATGTGCATGCTGTCTGCTGGTGGCATTGTTGTGCTCCTGCTACTCCTCATGAACACAGCGACATGTGCTGATTCAGCGTCACATGCACGGGCAAGTGTTGAAATCTCCTCAGGGTAAGGGATGCCTCACGTCGTTTTGGGTGTGTGAATTGTTTGTAGTCTGTGTGCACTTCTCCGGTTCATGTGTGTTCCATTTGCATACATGGTGATCCTACATGGGGAACATGACATGGGGCAGGCTTCACCTGGAGCCATGCTCAGACTTGGTGACTGTCATGTGGCAGGGGATTGGGGATTGTGATGAGGCCATCATTGTGTGTAACACTGGCCTCGGAAACATACAGGTTGCACCGGGTTGACATGGTGTGTGATTGCCCCATCAGGGCCTCAATGGTGTATAGCGGCCTCTCCGTGGCAGCAGGGGGTGTTTAGCTGTTATCCGTCACTTGTGTGCCAGGTCAATGGGATGCCAGCATCTGTGTTGCAATGGGGGGTGCCAGTGTTGCTCCCACATGTACATCCACATGACCTGTGTATGTGTTGACAGAGTATCATTGTCATTCCAACACACATGACTAATAAATTTGTCCCTCTGTCTCCAAGGTGCCTCTTCCCTGTCAATGGTGCCCTGTTGCCACTGTGCGTGCCGCAGGTCTGGCATAGTTTTCATAGGTGGTGCATATGTGTCTATGTGTAGAGTGACAAGATGCTAGGGGTTTGTCAGGGAGTGGGAACTGTATTATGCACAAGATGCACAGTTCCATCCACCTCAAGGCAAGAGAGACCATCCCCCAGGGAAACTACAACATCTGTGTAGAATCCTACCCTGCAGTCTACGGACATGTGCCTCACGACTCCCATGGTACTTGTCCATATCCGGAGTGCATCTGCACAGCTCTGCTACTGCGTCGGGCAACCAGGCCACATCAACGTCCTAACGGGATGGGGGGAATGTTTCACAGCCAGCTGCAGGATGACCTTCTAGATCCACGCCCACACTCATGATGCAGCCCACAACCCCAACACAACCATGTGGCACAGTGATCCTAAACTGCATTCTGGCATCTCCATGCATCCAACCTTGGCCTAGCCACCATTCTCAACATCCGCCTGACGCAAGCATGCTGCACATTGTAGGGACACATGTCTAGACATACCTGGGAGCGGCAAGCCAGGTCACTCCACATGATCCCTGACCTCTGCGCATGACTGTTGCTCCCCTGAATGTGTCTGTAGCCACAGTTGTGCGGGAACCACTCAGCTGGTTGGGCCCAGCACAGGTGAGTTTGGTACTCCATGTCTGTATC
This sequence comes from Triturus cristatus, assembly GCF_964204655.1. NCBI lineage: Eukaryota > Metazoa > Chordata > Amphibia > Caudata > Salamandridae > Triturus > Triturus cristatus. The sequence continues at coordinate 985,072,530 of NC_140585.1, read as the reverse complement.
AGATGAGACATTGGGACCCATGTGTGTCCTGTGCAAGACTGCGACCCCACGGTTTGGATGGTTGGAGTTAATTCTGAGATCAGGCATGCTTTGACTGTACGACACACACATGTATTGTAATAATGTAGAATCACGGCATCATCTTGTAAGTGTGATTAATTTATTTGTGGTGGGGTACGGGTTTGTGGGGATGACAAGAGGTGCACAGCGGGAGTGTAGAATCCAAAGTTCACTGGGGGAGTTGGTATCCTTGTCGCAGCAAAATGTCAGAGTCCATGCCACAGTCTTCGTCAACATAGGTCAGACAGTGACCAGCAAGTCCATGTGGCAGACAATGTCATGTGCTGCTATTGGGCCAGAGGGCCAGGTGCCAGGCCAGGTGACCTGGGAGATGGTGATGTTCTGCTGACTCTCACAGTCTTTTTCGTGGACGACCCACCTTCCTGCGGGGACCCTCGGAAGCAGTCCGTGACGATGTCTGTGACGCTCCGTCGGATGAATCCTCCTCCTCCTGATCCCTCCCTGTGTCTGGTAATGGCCTTCGCCTGGTGCCACAGGGAGGGTTGCCCATGTTGTCGGCAATCCGACGGAGTACACCGGTCATTTGGGTTTGCACCGCCACGAGCTCAGCCTGTCTATCCTCCATCCTTCCTTGGTGTTGCAGTTGACAGGCATGTTGCTGGGACTGCAGGGTCTTCATCTCCTGGAGGGTCCCCTTGATGTCATTGAGGGTGGACGCAATCTGGTCCATGCCCCTGGTGTCACGCCGGTATGTATCCAGGATGTTGCTGACCTGGGACACTACCGGGTCCTGAGCTGCCTGGTCAGGTTCGCGCCTCCGCCGTCCTCCACTCCCGCCACCCCTGCCCACGTGCACCTGGCCTGCCGTTGTGGGTGCATCGGGTCTCCGGGACCCCTGAGGGATGGCATCTGCGTTGCCGCCTGCCTCCTCCTGGGTGCCCGGAGGACCGTGTCCCTCCTGGGCAGACTGGCTGGGTGGTCGTGTGCGGGCAGGGCTCCTGGACGTCTCCTGGGATGTGGCAGGAATGGGGGTGGTGGTTGGCACAGTTGTACCTGACGCAGGTGCTGCAGGTGGTTGGACACCAGAGGGGCCAGGTTGGTCTGGGTCATCCACGGAGTGGTGAGAGTCATCGCTGGCGGTGGGGTCATCATCCCGCGGAGCCTGGTCCTGTGTGACTTCCCCCCCAGTGTTGGGGGGTGTTCGTCGACGTTGACCTGTGTGTGAGAGAGACAATGTTGACAGTGTCACATGTGGCATCCATGTTGCATGCATTTCTGATTTGGCACTCTTCCTCTGGGTAGTTGGATCTGTCCTGCATTCCTCTCACAGTGCACTTGTGCATGGCTATGTCCCTTGGCCACAGCTGTCAGGGCTTTACGCATGTGTGAGACACAATCTTAGTTGATGCATCTATTTGGGTACACAGTCAGCAGTGTGGTGTGCGGGCGTAGCGAGCCATGCAGAGGCGCCTTACGTGTTGCACTGTACGTGGCCAAATGGTGTTTTGGCAAGGCAATTTGATGTTGCAGGTAGGGGACTGAAGCATTTGTGACAGGGTTCTTACCGACACGGTGGGTGGGTATACTGGGTGTGTGGTTAGGTCTGTGCCTGCAGCACGGATGGACTCGTGCACAGATTGACACATGGACCGGTCTTCATCTACGGAAGGGGGGGTTGAGGCACTGCCAGACCTGGTCTGCATGCACACAGTCCACCGGCTGACGAGTGGACATGGCCACACCACCCAAGGGTGATTTAGTCTCCCTGTGTCTCCCTTCCTCCCTCCCTCTGTCACCCTCCTCCCTCCCTCTGTCGGTCTCCCTCTGTCACCCTACTCCCTCCCTCTGTCTGTCTCCCTGTGTCCCCCCTCTGTCTCCTTCCCTCTCATTCCCCCTCTCCCTCCCTCTCTTTGTCACTCTCTGTCACCTCAGGCCAGCTTCCTGGGCACACACAGTTAGCCGGTCTTTGAATGGCCATTGGCTTGTTCATGTGAGTTAGTCCCTGTTCTCCGGGCACCCATTGGGCAGTGTGTCTGAGTGTAGGCTGCTGCTGTGGCGGTGTGTGCTGAGACTCTATCAGAGCGATGCATCTTCATTGTCTGCTGTTATGTGCAAATTGTGCCTTCAGACCCATGGCATCCTGCATGGCAGCCATCATTTGCAGGCAAGACAGTACTGTGTGGGTACACACAGTTTGTATGGCTGTGCCCTGGCCCATATGGGCTGAGGGCATTGTTGTGTGCTTGTGAGTTGCTCAATGTTAGTTTTGCTGCCCCCACTCCCAGCATCGACCACATCCTGTGTTGTGTTGGTGTATTGTGTGGCCTGTGACTTGGCATGGCCCTGATTGATGCATGGGGCATGGAGGTGCCAGTGGCATGTGTGTGTTTGTGGAGTGTTGTTGTGTCCGGTGGTGGCTTGGGGGGGGTGGCATGCATGATTGATTGTGTATGGCATCCCCCCCATGTGAGGTGAGTTGTTTGTGTACTCACCAGGGTCTGGGAGTCCTGGCAGTCCGTGTAGTCCCTCCACCGCCAGCGTGGACATCACCTTCTCCTCCCAGGGATGGTATTGTACCGGTCTGGGGGGCGGCCCTCCTCCAGTGATGTTCCCCTGGTTGTGATTGTCAGTCATCTTCCTCTTGACCGTCCTCCGCAGATCGTACCACCTGGATTGGCACTCGTGCCTGGTCCTTCTGGTTGTCCCAACAGCATTCACAGAATCGACGATCCTCTGCCACATGGCGGTTTTTTCGGATATGCTGGTCTGTCTGACCAATGTCCCAAAGAGCTGTGGCTCGACTCTGAGGATTTCGTCGACAAGGATCTCCAGCTCCTCCTTTGTGAACTTTGGATTCTTGGTGGTGGACATGGCGTGGGGTGTGGTTGTGGGGGTGTGGGTGTGGATGGCTGTGGGTGTGTGGGTGTGGTAGTGGAGGTGTGTGTGTGAATGTGATGAGGGGGTGTTTGTGTAGGTGGTTGTGTGAAGGTATGCAAGTGTGAGGTTCAAGTATGGTGGTGTGGGTCGTCTGTGGGCTCTGGCAGCAGTGGGTCTGTTGCAAAGGCTCATGGTTTGTGTGTGTGGTCCATTTTTATTGGTCCATTTGTGGGTGTGGCTGTGTTTGAAATTTGTGTGGGTGTGTTATGAGGAGTGATTGAGTTTTGGGCCTCTGTTTGGCAGTTTGGCAGTTGCAGGTGAGTGTATGTGATGTTTGTGGGGTTGTTGGGCCTGTTTGGTGGTGTGGGGAAACTCTACTTGACTCTCCTTGTGTAAATATGGTTTGTCCGGGTTCAGTACGTGTTTTTTTGGCGTCAGTACGGTCCGTACATGCACTGGTGGGGGTGCGGTCCGTACATTCCCTGGTGGGGTGGTGGTTCGGTGCGTACATACACGGCTGGGGTGGGGGTTTGGTGCGTACATACACGGCTGGTGGTTCGGTGCGTACATACACGGCTGGGGGGGGTTCGGGGGCGTACATACACGGCTGGTGGTTCGGTGCGTACATACACGGCTGGGGGGGGTTCGGGGGCGTACATACACGGCTGGTGGTTCGGTGCGTACATACACGGCTGGTGGTTCGGTGCGTACATACACGGCTGGGGGGGGGTTCGGGGGCGTACATACACGGGTGGGTGTTTGGTGCGTACATACACGGCTGGTGGTTCGGTGCGTACATACACGGCTGGGGGGGGGTTCGGGGGCGTACATACACGGCTGGTGGTTCGGTGCGTACATACACGGCTGGGGGGGGGGTTCGGGGGCGTACATACATGGGTGGGTGTTTGGTGCGTACATACACGGCTGGTGGTTCGGTGCGTACATACACGGCTGGGGTGGGGGTTTGGTGCGTACATACACGGCTGGTGGTTCGGTGCGTACATACACGGCTGGGGGGGGTTCGGGGGCGTACATACACGGCTGGTGGTTCGGTGCGTACATACACGGCTGGTGGTTCGGTGCGTACATACACGGCTGGGGGGGGTTCGGGGGCGTACATACACGGCTGGTGGTTCGGTGCGTACATACACGGCTGGGGGGGGTTCGGGGGCGTACATACACGGCTGGTGGTTCGGTGCGTACATACACGGCTGGTGGTTCGGTGCGTACATACACGGCTGGGGGGGGGTTCGGGGGCGTACATACACGGGTGGGTGTTTGGTGCGTACATACACGGCTGGTGGTTCGGTGCGTACATACACGGCTGGGGGGGGGTTCGGGGGCGTACATACACGGCTGGTGGTTCGGTGCGTACATACACGGCTGGGGGGGGGGTTCGGGGGCGTACATACATGGGTGGGTGTTTGGTGCGTACATACACGGCTGGTGGTTCGGTGCGTACATACACGGCTGGGGTGGGTGTTTGGTGCGTACATACACGGCTGGTGGTTCGGTGCGTACATACACGGCTGGGGGGGGTTCGGGGGCGTACATACACGGCTGGTGGTTCGGTGCGTACATACACGGCTGGTGGTTCGGTGCGTACATACACGGCTGGGGGGGGGTTCGGGGGCGTACATACACGGGTGGGTGTTTGGTGCGTACATACACGGCTGGTGGTTCGGTGCGTACATACACGGCTGGGGGGGGGTTCGGGGGCGTACATACACGGCTGGTGGTTCGGTGCGTACATACACGGCTGGGGGGGGGGTTCGGGGGCGTACATACATGGGTGGGTGTTTGGTGCGTACATACACGGCTGGTGGTTCGGTGCGTACATACACGGCTGGGGTGGGGGTTTGGTGCGTACATACACGGCTGGTGGTTCGGTGCGTACATACACGGCTGGGGGGGGTTCGGGGGCGTACATACACGGCTGGTGGTTCGGTGCGTACATACACGGCTGGTGGTTCGGTGCGTACATACACGGCTGGGGGGGGGTTCGGGGGCGTACATACACGGGTGGGTGTTTGGTGCGTACATACACGGCTGGTGGTTCGGTGCGTACATACACGGCTGGGGGGGGGTTCGGGGGCGTACATACACGGGTGGGTGTTTGGTGCGTACATACACGGCTGGTGGTTCGGTGCGTACATACACGGCTGGGGGGGGGTTCGGGGGCGTACATACACGGCTGGTGGTTCGGTGCGTACATACACGGCTGGGGGGGGGGTTCGGGGGCGTACATACATGGGTGGGTGTTTGGTGCGTACATACACGGCTGGTGGTTCGGTGCGTACATACACGGCTGGGGTGGGGGTTTGGTGCGTACATACACGGCTGGTGGTTCGGTGCGTACATACACGGCTGGGGGGGGTTCGGGGGCGTACATACACGGCTGGTGGTTCGGTGCGTACATACACGGCTGGTGGTTCGGTGCGTACATACACGGCTGGGGGGGGGTTCGGGGGCGTACATACACGGGTGGGTGTTTGGTGCGTACATACACGGCTGGTGGTTCGGTGCGTACATACACGGCTGGGGGGGGGTTCGGGGGCGTACATACACGGCTGGTGGTTCGGTGCGTACATACACGGCTGGGGGGGGGGTTCGGGGGCGTACATACATGGGTGGGTGTTTGGTGCGTACATACACGGCTGGTGGTTCGGTGCGTACATACACGGCTGGGGTGGGGGTTTGGTGCGTACATACACGGCTGGTGGTTCGGTGCGTACATACACGGCTGGGGGGGGTTCGGGGGCGTACATACACGGCTGGTGGTTCGGTGCGTACATACACGGCTGGTGGTTCGGTGCGTACATACACGGCTGGGGGGGGGTTCGGGGGCGTACATACACGGGTGGGTGTTTGGTGCGTACATACACGGCTGGTGGTTCGGTGCGTACATACACGGCTGGGGGGGGGTTCGGGGGCGTACATACACGGGTGGGTGTTTGGTGCGTACATACACGGCTGGTGGTTCGGTGCGTACATACACGGCTGGGGGGGGGTTCGGGGGCGTACATACACGGCTGGTGGTTCGGTGCGTACATACACGGCTGGGGGGGGGGTTCGGGGGCGTACATACATGGGTGGGTGTTTGGTGCGTACATACACGGCTGGTGGTTCGGTGCGTACATACACGGCTGGGGTGGGGGTTTGGTGCGTACATACACGGCTGGTGGTTCGGTGCGTACATACACGGCTGGGGGGGGGTTCGGGGGCGTACATACACGGCTGGTGGTTCGGTGCGTACATACACGGCTGGGGGGGGGTTCGGGGGCGTACATACACGGGTGGGTGTTTGGTGCGTACATACACGGCTGGTGGTTCGGTGCGTACATACACGGCTGGGGGGGGTTCGGGGGCGTACATACACGGGTGGGTGTTTGGTGCGTACATACACGGCTGGTGGTTCGGTCCGTACATACACGGCTGGGGGGGGTTCGGGGGCGTACATACACGGCTGGTGGTTCGGTGCGTACATACAGGGCTGGGGGGGGGGTTTGGTGCGTACATACACGGCTGGTGGTTCGGTGCGTACATACACGGGTGGGGGTTCGGGGCGTACATACGCGGGCGGGGGGTGGTGGGGTGTTCGGCGCGTATGCGGGCACATGTCTCCATGGTTGCTATGGGAGTTCGGTTCGGACGGTGTTTTTTGCGTACGGTTGTGAAATGGGGAGGACGGGAGGGATCGTACTTGCGCAGTCGGACTTTATTTTTCCGCACGGTGGGTTTCTCGCCCGGGGACGTGTCGGTGACTTTTCCCGACCCGAGGACGTGTGGGGAAATCTTCCCAATGCGATTCGTATGGACTTTTTTCCGTTCGAATCGTACTTGGCAGTTTGTACGCTACTTTGACGATTCGGACGGAAAAAAATCCGGATACGAGTCGGACGGGGAATTTTTTTACCGGATCGGAATTGGCACCTAGATGTTTTGATAGATGAACTGTGAGCCTTAACACCGTTTGTGGTTAAAACTAATGCAACGTGGCAGAGACTAGGGGAACTTTGGTCTGTTCTTGACCGAAAAGTGTCTGCTCGGGAACAAAGCCTTAGTGATTTCAAAGACTAAGGGCCTTAGTACGGGTTTGGTGGTGAGGGTCACTCCATCACAAATGTGACAGATATCCCGCCTGCCAAATTACAATTCCATTATAGCCTATGGAGTTTGAAATAAGGTGCACAAGATATCCGTCATGCTTTTGACGTAGTATCCTGTCCACCGAACTCGTAATCAGGCCCTCGGGGCTAAATGGTTCTTAAATAACTAACGACAATGGGATGCTCAGAAAAGTCAAGAAACATCTGGAAAACAGAAAAAGGAGAAATAATCTCAGACTATATGGTATTCCAGAAGGAGCAGAAGGACCTGACATGGTGTCCTTTCTCCAAACAATACTACCAAAGATTGTTCCTAGCAATCTTAATTCTATTCTCAGCATTTATAGAGCGCATTGTTTGCATTCAAAGCACTCATCAGAATCTAGGTCTAAACCCAGAGATATTATGATGATATTTCTTCAATATGCAGACTTGAAGGACATCACCATTGCTGCACAGCTACATAAAAACCTCTTTTGGTTTGAAATCACAGTTTATATTACACAGGATGTACCAAGTGAAACTGCCAGCAGAAAGAAGCTATTTTATGCATTGCGACCTCAACTGAAGGTTCTAAACACAAGATATGGGCTAGTTCATCCATTTTTCTTCAAAGCTACTAATAAAGAAAAAACTGTCACATATACTTATCTGGTTTCCTTAAGAGAATCCCTTCAGTGACTTAGAATTGAGGATATGGATCTTGGCACCCAGGCAAATGGCTGAATATGTTTTGTCTCTAATATTGTTGGTCTAATATTGTCTCTGCTTTTATTCTTTAAGCCATTATCTGTGGAATTTTCTCTCAATTTTCCTTTGTACTTTCACTAATTGTCTGATGTTCTAACACTTCATTGTGTCCTTTCAGGTACCTGCACTTGTTTTTTTTGTTCTGTGTTGTCTAGTCTTCATGTTCAGTAGATCTCGGTCATTTATTTTTAGTTTGTCTCTCTGCAGTACACGCGTTCTCCTTGAAGGTAAGTGATGGTCATCCTTCTATGTGTGATTATATTTCGACTTGAATACATCATTATTGTTTTTTTCCCTGTTGTTTTCTTGTTTTTGTTGGTACTGTCATTGTTAATTCTGCCAATATTTGGAGTCAGGGTTTGCATGTCTTCCCCTAGGTGCTCCACCTCCATTGGTGTATGTCCTCTTTTTGAAAATGGATCAACTGGTGCTGTTTCATAAGTCACCTCTTCTTTGTTTAAATTTTTCTTTTGGACTTGTTCCTGTCTACTTTCCTGTTTTTATTCTCTTCCTGTGTCTTCCTTCCTCTTCCAATATTTTTCCGTATCCTTCTTTATCTACATTTGTAATTATCATATATGGTTCAAGACAGTATCAACTATTATAATACTTCTGAAAGTACTGGATGAAACCTAGGATTGTAACCTGGAATGTTAAAGGTCTGAAGAATTCAATTAAGAGATGAATATTTTGCTATGAGTCATAAAACAAGAGACTAATCCGCCTGATAATGGCATAGCTCAAATAAGGAAACAATGGGCTGGAGACATTTTCTACTCTTCAGCTTCTGGTAACAAAGGTGGTGTGTCTATTCTGTGTCATACATACTTAAATATAGCAGTTATTTCAGAGGAAAAATACTTTGAGAGTAGATGGCTTTTGATACACCTGAAAGTTAATGAAACTTGTGCATTATGAATTTATATGGTCATAATCATCCTAGTGCTGTTTTTTGGTCTAGCATATCACAGAAACAGAAAATATTCTACAGATAATTTTATATTAGGGATATATAGATAGACACTCTCTTCTTACATTTTTTTTTTTTTTAAAGAGGTTTTTTTAAAGAGGTTTATTGAATTTTTTCATACAAACAGTCATGAGACTCAATGCTACAAAGTGGCAATAGCAATGACACACAGCAATCAATTACAATAAAGTACCAAAAAGAAGGCAAATAGAGAATTTCCAGTGACAGCACCTGGACACCCCATACCTCCCCATCCAACTATAAACAATCCCTTCCACTGCAGCCCGATGTGGTGTAAGCATACTTAAGACGGCCAATATGTGCCGTACCCAGTATGTTGGTACAGGGTGGACGCTGACTAATTATATAACATTGGTCGATCCAGTCGACTCCTGTGAGTCTCCTGATGCAGCCGCCATGCCCTCCTTCCTGTTTGCCAGGTAAGTTTTGTACAGTTCCCAAATGTTTTTAGGTCTGCTACGTGGCGGGAGAAGTTCACTAAAGTTTTCCGTCTGTGTGCAACAGTATAGCATATCACGTGACCATTGGGTTATTGTGGGGAGACCCAGGGCCGGACTGGGAAGCAAAACCGGCCCTGGCAAAGTGCTCGGCCGCCCCCCCTCCCCTTGGGGGTGCCACCGAGCTCTTTGCCAAGGCCGCTTTTCGGCCGATTTTGTTACAGGGCCGATTTTGCCCGGTGCCCGCTATGGCCAGTCCGGCCCTGGGGAGACCCCGTGACCAACCAATCACCACCCTGCATTTAGCTAATAACAATCTAATGTCAATCAGCTCGCGTACTCCCTTAGGTATCTGTTTGGAGAAGCTCAGCAGGACTAAGGCAGGTTCTGGTGTGAGGGTAAGTTCAGTCACCCGACTCAGTTCCTTTAAAACCAAATCCCAAAAGTTGTATACCCCCGGACAAGACAAGGCCAAGTGGGGGAAGTCAGCCGCCGGTGCATTACATCTCTCGTAGACCGGATCATCCCGTAAGCCATATCTATGTAGTCTCTCTGGGGTGTAATAGACCTTGTTGAGATTCTTAAAATGAATCAGTCTATGTCTACCGTTTAATGAGATGCGTTTGGTGCTAGTGCAGCAGTAAGTCCACATGGCGTTGTCTATGCCTCTATTCAAGTCTCGTTGCCAAGCCTGTCGGGCTTTAGTGTAGTGATTTTCCCTGTAGGACGGTGTTTAGCCAAAATATCGAGTTTTAAATTTCGACCTACAATAATATCGTGTTTTTAATATCGTAGGTACAGAATATCGAAGTCAAGAATATCGATGGACAGAATATCGATCCCAAGGTAAGTAATATCGAAGTTAATAATATCGAAGTACTTAATATCGATGTAAGTAATATCGTAAGTAAAAATTTCGATGTCAATAATATCGATATTTATTTAGTGTAATGTCATTTAATATGTATTTTATTTGTATGTTAAAGATTATTGTAATGTATTTTAATACATTTAAAAATAAATGTTTAGAGATTTATAATTATTTTACATTTAATTTAGCGTTTTAGTATCAGAGCGGGTTGTGGGTTTATAGGGGAATAGGGTGGGAAGTAATTTAATTATAATTATTGAATTAATATGTATTGTTTAATTGGTATTTATGAATAATTAATTGGTAATTAATTAATAATTGGTAATTAATTGATTAATTAATTGTTAATTGATTATTAATTGTAAAATTATTTTATTAATTGGTTAATTATATACATTATAATTACTTTATCATTAATATTTATTGTTATTGTTAATTAATTAATTGTTAATTAGTAATTAATTGGTGATTTAAGTTTATTAAGTGATTAATTGATAATTTAATTAATTATGTGAATTTTTATGTGTAGTGGGTTGTGGGTTTATAGGGGAATAGGGTGGGAAGTAATGTAATTATAATTAATGAATTAATATGTATTGTTTAATTGGTATTTATGATTAATTAATTGGTAATCAATTAATAATTGGTAATTAATTTGATTATAGATTAAATAATTTTTAATTAATTATTAATTGTAAACATAATTTATTATTTAGTTAATTATATAAATTATAATTAGTTTATTAATAATATTTATTTATTGTTATAGTTAATTAATTAATTGTTAATTAGTAATTAATTGGTGATTTAATTTTATTAAGTGATTAATTGATAATTAAAATTAATTATGTGAATTTTTATGTGTAGTGGGTTGTGGGTTTATAGGGGAATAGGGTTGGATGTAATTAAAATAAAATAAATAATGATATTATTTGTAATTATTATTAATTAATTGTTATTAGTTAGTTAAATATAGTAAATATAAATAATTGATTATTGTATTTTATTTGTTGTTATTGCTAATTAATGTATTGTTAATTAATAATTAATAGGTGAATATTTGTAATTTCGTAGTTAATATGTATTAATTAGTGAATTAATAACTATATTAATTATAAAGAATGTATTATTAATTGTAAATAAGAGATAAATTGATATTTAATCTATTGTGTATTTTGTATGTGTAGTGTGTTGTGTGTTAAAGGGGGAATAGTGTGGGATGTAATTTAAATTTATTTATTTAAATATTTATTTTACATAATTGGTATTTAATAATAATTATTTTTTTAAAACATTGTTAACATGCAATTTTTTTATAACAAATTATTGAATTGGTCATAATGTTCATAGAATCACTATGCTATCTAGTGCTTTCCCAACTGTTTTACTATCTGGAGTGGGAATAGTAATTTTTACCCCTACGCTATCCAGCGCTTTCCCTACTGTTGCACTCTCTGGAGTTGGAATAGTAATTTTTACCCCTACGCTATCCAGCGCTTTCCCTACTGTTGCACTCTTTGGAGTTGGAATAGTAATTTTTACCCCTACGCTATCCAACCTTTTCTCTACTGTTGCACTGTCTGGAGTGGGAATAGTGAATTTTACCCTTACGCTATCCAACACTTTCCCTACTATTGCACTCTCTGGAGTTGGAATAGTAATTTTTACCCTTACGCTATCCAACACTTTCCCTACTATTGCATTCTCTGGAGTGGGAATAGTAAATTTTACCCTTACGCTATCCAACACTTTCCCTACTATTGCACTCTCTGGAGTTGGAATAGTAATTTTTACCCCTACGCTATCCAACGTTTTCCCTACTGTTGCACTCTTTGGAGTTGGAATAGTTATTTTTACCACTACGCTATCCAACGTTTTCTATACTGTTGCACTCTCTGGAGTGGGAATAGTGAATTTTACCCTTACGCTATCCAACACTTTCCCTACTATTGCACTCTCTGGAGTGGGAATAGTAAATTTTACCCTTACGCTATCCAACACTTTCCCTACTATTGCACTCTCTGGAGTTGGAATAGTAATTGTTACCCCTACGCTATCCAACGTTTTCCCTACTGTTGCACTCTTTGGAGTTGGAATAGTTATTTGTACCCCTATGCTATCCAATGTGTTCCCTACTGTTGCTCTGTCTGGAGTGGGAATAGTAATTTTTACCCTTACGCTATCCAACACTTTTCCTACTATTGCACTCTCTGGAGTGGGAATAGTAATTTTTACCATTACGCTATCCAACACTTTCCCTACTATTGCACTCTCTGGAGTTGGAATAGTAATTTTTACCCCTACGCTATCCAACGCTTTCCCTACTGTTGCACTCTTTGGAGTTGGAATAGTAATTTTTACCCCTACGCTATCCAATGTTTTCCCTACTGTTGCACACTCGGGAGTTGGAATAGTTATTTTTACCCCTACGCTATCCAACATTTTCCTTACTGTTGTTTTTGTTGAAGTTGGACTAGTAGTTTTATTGTGTCTGATATTAAATATGTTTTGTAATATTTTAGCTATTGTAATATATAATTAATAATAAAAATTATTCAAATTAAAATTATTGATTATTATTTGCTATATGTAATTATTTAATATTTATTAATGTTATTGTTTTATGTGTATAGATGTATTGGTAATTTAAATAAATATTTAATAATTTATATGTAACAGAAATTATTATTAAAAGTAATTATTAAGTAAGTGTATATATTATATATTATATATATATATTTCATTAAAGTTTCATTTAATTATATATATTTATTATACATTTTACATATTATACAATATATTTAATTATGTTTCTTTGATTTATAAGTATTATTTGGTTTATTTTACATATATTTTTAAACTAAAAAAAAAACGATATTTTTGAATTACGATATTTTTGACATCGATATTAAATTATCGATATTTTTGTACTTACCATGTTGTAGATAGGATGTCGATATTCTTGACCACGATATTTTTGTTGCGATATTTTTGTAGGTCGAATTTTTGTCTTTCGAAATTATGTCATACAATCCTGTAGGACATGGATAACTTGCAAATCTTTGATACTATTCTGAAACGGGATTTCGCCGTTATGACGTAGGACAGGGCTGGTAGCTCAGGTGGTTCTAGCACATCTTCTCCTAAGATGATCTGTAGCGTGTGTCGTGTTCTGTGGAATTTAAATTGTGTGAGTGTGGAAGGTGTAACATCGTCCATCCCCAAGTCTCCCCAAGTTTTTGCAATGCAGCCTTTAAATAAATCGCCGATGGTCTGTACTCCTAGCGAATTGAGTGCTCGTGTAACCCCTTTATCCCTACACGGGGCAGCCAGCGACTCCAATCAAGCAAAGCGTAGGGGGAATAAAGAATGGCTCCCGCCTGTAGCTGTAATTGATAGTGCCACGTGTGTGTTGTCGCTTTAAGTGAATCTAAAATCCCTGTCCTTCGGTCTGCCTCCATGAACACCAACGCCGGTAGTGGTAGCGGTGCCGCCACAACGGATTCTATACGAAGGTGCGGGATGTCTTGAGAACCGTGCATCCAGATATAAGCGTGTGTGCTCTGCGCTGCTCTATAGTATAAATCAAAGTCGGGCATGCCCAGCCCACCCATGTAGAACAGTAGAGTAAGGACCTGCCATTTGACTCGCGCTTGCTTTCCCGCCCAAGCTAACTTAACCATCAGCATTGTGAGTTGTCTAAAAAATGAGCGCGGAAGGACTATGGGGATATTCCAGAAAAGGAACATAAAACGTGGTAATACCACCATTCTAATAATGGAAATTCTGCCCAATAAGGACAGGGGTAGTTTGATCCAATAGTCAACTTTGTCCTCTAATTTGCTGATAGCCACCCCATAGTTCTCTCTGAACACAACTTCTGAGTCGGTGTGCACCCTTACACCCAAATATCTCACCGCGTCCGTTGACCACTGCAACGGGTAGTCCAGCTCAAATTGTGTATTGGCCGGCGTTAGAGGGAAATTAACTCGCAGTCCAGATACCGCGCCGAAGTGTACTACTTCGCGCAAAACCGGTGAGAGGTTACTCTCGGGGTTTCTTTTTTTTTTTTTTTATAAATCTTTATTGGGGCATCAGAAATAGAGCATAAAATGTTACAGCAAAATACATCAAAGTAAAAAACATATCCGACGTCCCATTTTTTAGATTTTTACCCCGGTGGATCAAAACAGGGAAGAAGAGAAGAAGAAAAGAAAATATACGCCATACAGAAAAAATGGGGTACTTTATATCACACTAGCTATGCATCCAAATTTAACCACTTGGTTAATGGATCCCATATCTTTTCCCCCTGAGCCCTTGCCCTGCTTCCTTTTCTCCTGAACACGGAAATCTCCCAGTTCTAAAAGAAAATTAATTTACTAAACCACACATGTAATGTAGGAGGATCCTGGTCAAGCCACGCAGTAGCCAAACAAAGTCGCAATACAGCCATAACAATATAAACCAACTTCCTATTATACTCCTCTATTTCCTGATTGCAAATCCCTAACATTATAACCTGCGGGGTCAATGGGACTAAAAAACCAAATATAGATTCTAGACGCGATTCGATTTCAATCAATAATTGAGAGAGGTTGGGGCAGGTTGCAAACATATGCGTGCTATCTGCAGCCAGCAGCCCACACCAAGAACAATGTTTCCCCGAGGACCCCCCCCCATCGATAGATACGCGCCGGAGTTATATATAAGTTACACCAGGTCTTATAGCATTGTACCTGCAAACCTGCCGAAATGCATGCCGTTTGGCTGTACATGAGAGAGTCTTCACATTCTCCCTGCCCAGCTTGTAAAACCGTTTGCCATCTATTAAAATGTTTGCCTAAGTCATCATCCATCTCACCATTTAGGAATTTATATAAAGAAGATGTTGTAGCTTGACCCCCAAAAATCATATCTAATAAAGGAATTCTATTCCAGGACGTTAATTTTTTAGTGAAGAAATCCCTTATATGTAAATATTTAAAGAAAAAATTATTCTTAATCCCAAATCTCTCCTTTAAAGCCTCAAAAGTCAATATTTCCGCATCAGAGATAAGATCCCCTATGCACAAAATACCTTCCTGAATCCAATGTTTAAAATATACGTCTTGAAATATATCCGGAAGTAAAGTATTATTTACTAACGGGGAATATATATGGAGCCGCCAAATCCCAACCTTTTTCCTAACTGCTGTCCAGACCCTATATATGCCAAGCAAGACCTTAAATCTGACCCTCTTAAAATATATAAAGTCTATATGACGCATAAGGAGTCCTCTGGCTTCTATACCGTAGATCAAATGATAAATTGATATTTCTCCGTCTCCCAGATTCCGCCCTTTGAGCAATTCCCCCATCTGTTTTAACGCAATTGCCCAATAATATATTTGAAAATTAGGGACAGACCACCCTCCCCTATCTCTGGTTAAGGTCATATATCTAAGAGCCCTTCTGGAGCGCTGCCCCGCCCATAAAAACTATGAAACTTGCTGATCTAGTTTCAGAAACCAAGTTTTATTTATATCTAGGGGAATCGCTCTAAAAAAATTTAAGATTTTAGGCAAAAATATCATTTTAATGACATTGCATCTCCCGATTAATGTCGAATGTAACTTATTCATTCTTTGGGGATCTAATTTGATTTGCTGTATTAATGGTGTCAAATTGATATCGACGATATCCTGAATTTTAGAGCTTATTTCAATGCCTAGATATCTAGCACTTGATGTTATCCGCTGATCAACTAAAGTTATTTTTTCATTAATGACAATTTGAGTTTTATGTTCATTCAATTGATAACCAGATATACTACCAAATTGCAATGTTAAAATATTTATTTCCACAAGAGCGGACCGGGGATCAGAAGTTATAATGGCTAAGTCATCGGCATATGCCAAGATTTTGACATTCCCCCCTCTAGCATGAACAGATTGAATTCTTTGATCTTGAATAATCTTCCTAATTAAAGGGTCAATATAGATAGCAAATAACAGGGGGGAACATGGACACCCCTGTCTCGTGCCACGCGATATATTAATAATCCCCGACTGAGTTTCCGTTAATGCAATTCTGGCACTTGGATCTTTATACAAGCTCTCTATAGCTCGTACAAATCCATCCCCTATGCCATTATGCTTCATAGTCGCCCATAAAAAAGGCCAGGAGACCATATCAAATGCCTTCTCAGCATCCAGCAGAATTAAGGCCATAGGGTCTCCTGTAACCTTAGTATAATCAAATAATGCAATTGTCCGACGAATATGATCGATGGTTTCCCGACCAGGCGCAAAGCCATGTTGTTGAGGAGAGACAATTTTTTTGATAACTAATGCCAATCTATTTGCTAAAAGTTTGGAATATATTTTAATGTCACTGTTTATCAAAGTAATAGGCCTGTAAGCCCCTGGGTCAGTCGCTACTTTCCCTTTCTTTAAAAATATAACAATCTTTGCCATTTTCCAGGATTCGGGAGGGGTATCACCACTCTGTACAAGGCGAAACATCTTCAGCATAGTCAAAGCCAACTGAGTTAGAAAAGTCTTATAGAATTCGCCTGGTAAGAAATCGAGGCCTACCGCTTTGCCTACTGGCAGCGAGTCTATAACAGCTTGTATTTCTTCCAACTTAATCGGAGCATCCAAAATATCCTGGTCTAAGGAAGTCAATTGATCTAATCTAGCCTCGCTAAGATATCTCTCGATTTCAACTTGGATCCCAGAATTATCACTTATATCTTCCGAGTATAACTTCAGATAAAATCTCTGTAAAGCCAGAAGAATTGCACCTGTGTCAGTTACCAAACCAATGTCTGGGTCAAGAGTTCCTACAATCCGTGTTTGTGTCTCCTTTTCTCTAGCCCGGACAGCCAACATATGACCCACCCTTTCGTTACACTCATAAAGCTTAGACCGCCAAGCTAAATATCTGCCTGCAGATTTGGCAACTGAGATTTGGGTTATAGCCGATTTTACAATTGTAATTTTAGTTTGAGCTGTCTCAGCCGCCCCACCATCTGAAAGTACTTTAACAAGGTTAGTCTCAGCTTCCCCCAATGCGTCATACAGCTCATTAATCTTTAGCTTCTCTTTCTTTTGTGTCTGCGTCGTCTCACCCCTGATCCCTGCCTTGAGAGTGTCCCAAACATTTTGAATCCCCGTGCTTCCAATATTATGCTCTAAAAACCTAACAATCCATTTTCCCATATGATCTGTGTAGGATTTGTCATTTAACAGTGCCCTGTTAAAAGACCA